>NC_079172.1:1733830-1746330 GCF_947568905.1 Ostrea edulis | reverse complement strand
TTGTAGAATAAAACCAAAACTATCAATCAGACTGAATATAAACAAATATCAGAGGTGGTGAGAAAGTACAGAGCGAAACGGGCTATAAATGTGAGAGAAAGAAACACAAAGAAAATATAGAAATTCATTAAAACGTACAACTAGCCATGCGGTATATATCCTAGAAAAAAAAAACTGATTTTTTTTTACAGTGTTCAAATTTCTCAGAGGTCATTCATAAGAATTGCAAGCCTTGTTTCATGGGATGGTTACCTTTAAAAGGCGAAACGAAATCGAAATGAAACGAAATCTACCGAAACGAAACGGCACCTACCGAAACGGGTACCCTTAATTATTTCATACGAGATGCCTGCTGTTGTAGGCACGGTGAAATAAATACAGTACGTATACTTTGGAGTATTTCTAAGAATTCATAATTTTTATGAATGTACACTATACACGTACAAAGATTTATTTTGAATTTTTAAACATTAAATCATGCGTGTGCTTTAGTTATGATATTACAGCTTGGAGATAATGAATTTGATTAAAATATGACGTTGCTTTCGTGATTATTTTGCCACAATTTATGACGTTATAAGCGTAACGTAAAGTGACACCAGTACCGTGCGCTTAGTGGCATTTATCTTTTAATATCGCATTATATCCATTTCCTGGTTTACTCAAAAATAGCGAAAAGTTTTAATAAAATGCAGTTCTCGGTATTGTGTAAAAATGCAACATGATAAAATTGATGTTTGAAATTAATATTAACATATTGTATTGATTTTCTATAAGCATTCAAACTTAGGAAGACGGGAAAGTGAAAATAAATGCATGAAAAGAAGAATGAATTACATCTAAGCAAATTATGAAAAAAAAATCTCATTTCCCTTGTAGTAGCATACTTCATTTTATAATTATTGATTAGATTGATTATTTCATTGAATTACCTCGATACAAATACAAAACTCTGACTCACTTTAAAGGTCAAGTACGATGATTTTCCTAAAACTTGAGTTTTATACAGAAAAATGTCTGTCGTACACTTATGGATTAATTTCCATGGCAATTTTGATAAAAATCACTTGGCGTGAATTACACGGCGCTATCAAACTTTTACCTGTGCGATCGATAAATGTGTTGTGACGTGAGTTATCGCTCGTAGCTTATGACGTCATCTGAGACAACTTTCGATTGCATTGATAGGCTTTTATAGCCCTAGTGTTTACATAGAAAAGTCCTGCATTTAAGGTACAGTGCGCTGCTTTGAACTGCAATGTGAAATCGGGACAGGGATTAAGTATGTTTCTTTCCCCAAAAGACCCTAAATTTCGTAGAATTTGGACACTGAAACTGAAAAGAGGCACTGAGATCTGTGACAAGCCACGATGATCAGTGAGCGACACTTTGATATTAACGAGGATTAAGTTTCCATCAACCCTGTTGCAACGTGATAAACTGGGCATTCTACAAAACAAGTGGGGGATGTATTTTAATTATAAAAAGTTCAACCCCAAAAGGGGGGGGGGTGCAATCCACCCCTCTCTACATCCACCACTGAATGCTTTAATGCGACATTGTATGCATTGGGTTTGCGATTGCACATAAAAGTTAATGTCACCCATTACCTAGTTCAAATTGATTTTATTAAATGAAATATCTTTCGAATCATACTGTATTTATAACGGACTCATCACTTCATTTCTTCACTATAATATTTTGAAAAAATAAAATATAGTAAAACTGGAAATGAATTCAATTTCAAAAACCCATTTTGATAAAACCTTATTTATTGCGAGGTCAGTCCAATTTCCAAAGCTTTTTTTTCAAGATCATTATGCAAACAAGTACAAGTTTTTCCTTTTCCTAATTGCTTTTAAGTGCTATATTAATTAATATATCATGGATAATTAAGGCAAAATTTCACAACTTTGTGCCGTAATATTTCAATTTCGCATTTGACGTGTGTTGTGAAGAAATTACACACACTAATAGGCCTAATTTACATTTTATGATATTGTATCTACATGTAGATGTTTTAACAAGGGGGGGGGGGGGTTACAAATAACATTGTGTACAATAAGTTTTTTTTTTTTTTTTTTTTTCCAAAAAGGCATTTTTCAATTAAATATATATCTAGCTAAACACATTTGAATCTGAATCTGATCAATCTCATACTAGTAAATCCCATAAAAAATACAAACGTGAGAGTCAATCTAGTTAAAATCAGATCCTAAAATACGCTCACAATCGCTACAATAGAGTATACGGCGAGTATCTATGAAGTCTGATTTTGATTAGCCTAGATTGTGTAAAATACAAAGGTTATCTTTTGATAAAACATTTTTTCCAATATCATTCCCAATTTTCTATGGACTGTCCCGGTAAATAATTTTAACTGAGATTCCGATGAGATATTTGTCGAACATAGACATATTAATTACTATCTGATGGTTTCGAAACGGGTGCAGGTACAAACATAAAAGGTTGAATCCCTAAACTCAAGTGTATCTACGGTATTTCACCGTCATTATCCACGGTGTTGCTAAAACTGGCAATTTCTCACAGAAATTAAAACAATGATATACAAGCGAAAACAGGCCCGTACCCAGACTTTTTCAATGGGGGGTGCATAAATTTACGGCGAGCGGTTTGAGGGCCGCTTAAGGCCCCCAAGCGGGTCCAGGGCGAAGCCCAGTGGGGGGTCCTGGGGGGCGAAGCCCCCCGGAAGCAGAAGCGAAATAGAGAAAAATATGGGTAAAAATGCTCTATCATGGATGCAATTTTTGCTTTTTATTTACTTATTTGATACTCATAAATATGAAAGGGGAAACATACTAAAATTGGTCATCGCATAGGCAATATGTATTGAATTTATTTCGTGATATTTCTTACTGTGAAAGTAAAAGCTAGGGATTTTAGAAAATATTTGACTTTAATAGTGCTTGATGATTTACACAGCCGACTTTAATAGTGCTTAATGGTTTTCACAGGGGGGTGCGTTTGCACCCCCGCACCCCCCACCCCCCTCGGTACTGGCCTGGTAAACAACTACAATTGTCTCAAATGACGTAATAAGAAAGGGCGACAATTCCTTCATTCGTTTCTTTAAACAACGATTTTTGAATAGGTATTTTGCTCATTTACCTGGATAAAAAAAAAAAAAAAAAAAAAATAAGCACATCAATAAACTTTTCAAAACGGGTTTTAATGAATTATAAACTTTATTTTCAAATCTATTTTTATTACACTTGACCTTTAAAGTAAGGAAATTCCGATTTAAACAAGAAAGAAAAAAAAAAAAGAATTTTCTCCGTTTGTGTTGTTGCGTAAAGGTCATTATGTCACTTACAAAACCTGAATAGATCACTCTCTTGATCGCGTATTGCTGCTCATCAGTCGCGGATCTAGAGGGGCGGGAAATAACGGACCATGGGGTTTAACCCCCCTCCTTTTGGTTGGTTTTAAAAAGCAGATATTGTTTTTAAAAGGAAACTTCATTGGCGGAAAAAGTGCAATATAGTGTCGCGTCCCTCCCTTGGTAAATGTTTCGGATCCGCCCCTGTATAGGAGGGAGGGGGGGGGGGTAATCCTTTAACTGAAAATATTCTGATACACATTTCGGGGTTTTCTATTTTCTCTCACTTTGTTTGGTACAAAAAGTTCTTTTAAAATCTGTATCTTATATCTTGAAAGCAATAACAACTTCTCGGGTCTTTCCGGAAAAGGCCGGGAACATGAATTTTCGGTCGAGAATTCTTCACTCCTTTTGAGATGTCACCAGCTGTACGTGAAGTACCACAAATTTAGACCTATACTTAGCGCTCAGGGTCGTAACAGTGAGGGTTCGTTAGCGTGCCAATGCCTGCCGCGACGTGGGACCTCCGTTTTTAAGGTCATATCCAAAAGAAAGTAAATATGAATAAAAAAAAAAAAATGAATAATATCGAGGCAATTAGAAAATAAAAATCTCATTCTACTTTTAGCAACATAATTTAGATAATTATTGATCAAATTACCTTGAACGAAAATCAAACAGTCCGTCTCAATTTTCTGTATGAAATCTTTCTTTTTTTTCCCACAAATTGAATTATACTGACCTCAGAAACTTTCTTGAGTTTTGGTTTGACTTTTTTAAAATGATTTGATATTGCTTTGAATTGATAGTATGAAGTTTGACATTAAAATTATAAAAAACAAAAGGGATCTATAAAAGATGAAGAATAATAATTCTGTGTATTCATTTGGGCTGTTGTGTAAAGGTCGCTACGCCACTTGATTATATTTCTATACAAAAAAAGTGAATGAATTACTCTCTTGATCGCATATTGTTGTACAGCAGTGGCGGATCTAGCGGGACGGGGTGGATGGGGAGGGGAGGGGGGGGGGGTAGCGGGTCTTGATTTAAAAAAAACATATCAATTTTGTTTATAGGCATGCACCTATGTTTGTTTTTTAAACAGTCCATTTTTGCCATTTTGGGATCTCCACGTTTACATGGGGAAGGGGGGGGGGGGGGTAGGAGAAAAAGGTACACACTTGGGTTGCATCTCTCTCATTTAAAAAAAAGGTCCAGATCCGCTATTGTAGAAATTTTGAAAATATATTGAAGATTACACATATATAGGAGCAAACCTGAAATCATGTTGCACAATGGAGTCACGCCATGGGTGAGTAAAAATGGGGGAGGGGTGTCAAGAATGAAAATGTACGCTGACATTTTTTTTCAATTTATATTTAGATGTTATAGCCAAAGTTTAATTTAGATTTTTTAGAATTTACGTTTGCAGATCTAAAAGATACGGGAGTACGTGGTAGTTGGGGGGGGGGGGGACATATAAAAAGATCTCCCCTTCCTTCTCTTTGGTTGCAAAATTTTCTTGATCCGCCACCAAAAAAAAAAAAAAAAAAAAAAAATCTTGAAAGGAACTTCTCGGGTCATTCCGTAAGCTCGGGAATATGAATGTGTTGTATTTCACTTGCCGGAAAGACTCGAGAATGTACGATTGCTAAAACAAGAGTTGTCTTTCTTGATGAAGCAGAAGACACTTGCGGCGAAAACGAAGATGGATGCCGAATCAGCGTGATCAGACAGAAAGCTTATATTTGCGGATACTTAGCGAAAATGACTGTCGGGTACAGTACTATGACACGTAGGTACCATTTATTTAGATTCCTCTGGTTATTTGGTTTAGCCTGAGTTCCATGAAAGAAATATTCAGGACAGACGGGTTTTTCAAATTTCATGGGTGTTGCTAAAACGCGGAACAGAAAATGGAACGGAAAATATTGTATGCAGTGATGTTATGGGGGGTCACCTGTGAATAGATGAAATTGACTGTTTTGAAGAAATATTTACCGGTCAGCGTTTTTGTTACTTAAATAGAAAAAAGAAAACTTTAAAACAAATTAATCATTAAAGCCAAAATATTCACAGCCTTATGTGAGAGTAAAGTAAGAGTAAATTCGGACGGTTGAATGCCATCCATGTCAATCGGAACTCCTCGAATTGCATCCATGTCAGACCATCCGGTGTCAGGTTTATCCGTCCTACAGTTGATTCGTCCCTAGATGATCCGTCCTCTGGTAAACTGTATGTTTGTAGAATTGTATCAGGGGCAGTCGAGCAATGCATCTGTTGTTTCAAGTGCGATAATCAATAATATGTTGACGGTGCTACCGTTTGAACGAGCGCAGCTACGTAGGTATGTACATATTTTGTAATGTTCATGCTTTGGTCAGGTTTAATTTAAACAATATATATTTGCCAAATACTCAGTATATGACTAAAATTAGGCAGCAGAAACAGCCCATTCTAGTTTTCTCCCATGGTTTTATATCAAGTCATTAAAACATAAAACGTATGTATACATGAATGGGATTGAAATATTTTTTATACCTATACATTTTATTTCTGCCGCCTTCACGGTGACTTACTTAACCTTTGACCCGCGACTTGTTCTGAACTGTATGCCCTCAAAAATAGAGGCTACTTTCCTTATTTCTACTTTCTATCTTTCCAAGTCACTAATACACACCTATTTGATTTTTAAAAATGAAATTCATATAAAAATCTCCTTGTAGCAATGGCATGCTTTAGAAGAGAAAATTTTAACAAAATTTATAATATTGTACATAATCCTAGTTGTAACACAATGATGAAATATTTCAGCACTCTCAAATAATATTGAATAAATTGCAACATATTTGAGACCCTCTCCACTGTTTTTGTAAGGATACATTGAAATTTATTCACAAAACTAGAATTATAATTAATGATTTTTCAGTCATGAAGTGACATGGCTGGTTATCAGTTGGGGGGGGGGGGGGGGTCATCATGGTTTGCATTACCGGACGAGCCAAGGGAATAGATTTATAAGTAGTTCTTATTTTTAGACGTGAAAAAAAAAAAGATTTAAGAAATAATGTTTTTGATCCAGCCGAATTCCATCAATTTTTTTGCGTTTTTATTATTTTTCTTAATCACTCTGTGTCTAAAGAAAAATGCAAAAGTAAAGGAAGAACCTCAGTCTTGATAAGGCATTTTCATGGTTCATATAGAGATTGCAAAATGTTTTTCAGAATTTGTGAGGCCAATCAGCCAGCAACGTCCACCATTTCTGGACACCCATTGTCCGATTTCACCACGACCTGGTGTACATCTTTTAAATGTGGAACTGTGACTATTCACGGTAACAGTAAGATACACGTCTTGTCCGTGACTACATTATTAGCAGTAAGTCAAGCGAGGCAACTGTTGCAGCTAATTTTCACAGACAATTACAAACTCGGGATGTAGTGTTCTTATTGATGCTGGTACTGATTGTTCAGTAAAATATCCAACAAAAGTAGAAGCTCTTATTCGCAAAAGCAGTGAAGGCCCACTTATTAGGGCCCCGCATGAAATGCGGGAAGCCCTATAGTAATCACATTGTCCGTCTGTTCGACCGTCCGTCCGTCTGTCTGTCCGTCAACACTTTCTTTGTGACATGATAACTCAAACAGTTTTTATCGTACAGTTTTCAAATTTTGTGTATGTGTATATATTTGGTTTTTTTTAATGTAATATAAAAAATGCTTGATGTTACATGTATACTGAATTAAAACACGTCATTCCCAGTCAACAACTTTCGATCGGGATCGGAATACGAAATAAAATTTCTTATATCCGGTTGCAAAGTGAAACTGCTTCATGCTTCAAGTTATTGAATTATGTAGCAATTGCACGTTACACATTAGAGAACTGTTCCTTTTGATAAAGAAAGTCACAAAATAGATACAAAATGAGTGTACCTTATTCATTACTGTTACCGAGCTTTCGTCGGTGAAAATCTCGAAATGGCGTGTTTCGCTGCGCTTCGTCCACATTTTCTATGTGAGTATTTTGATATTTGCTTATGCATTTTTTGCGCATACATGGTATGTCTCGGCTAGGAATAATGGAAACTTTCTCACCTATGTATGTAAAGACATATTAATCTCTGTTTTTAAAAATGTAGAACACTTTTATCAAATGACAATGTGTTTGAAAACGCTTAGAGCCCCGATGTCAGAATTTCCTTTTCCAAGACATCAATATGTCAAATTCATAATCCTTTTCGAATAGTATGTAACATATTTTGTACCAGTTATCCATTTTGTGTCCCCTATTACAATGGGATTTTGTTGCACTCTGTTGTGTTTGAGTGGATGTCATGAGTGTGTCAAACAGAAGTAATTTAAATTGCATAAGTCTCTCAAAAATATGCTTCATGATTCCTTTTTCACAAATTGGCATTCCAATGTATCTTTATATATTATTAATTCTAACATATATACCAGCCCCAAACATTGCTATATCAAATATAGATGTCACTTTCCTCTAATAACCCTCGGCGGGGCCCTTGCTGACCGTGTCAGTTTTCTAGTTGAGGACTTTAAAGTAAATCCTTGTTTGGAACGCTAGGTTTTCTTCCCCAGAAGCGTACTGTAAAATATACAGGATGGCCCAATGCAATACAACTTTTGCCAGAGTAAATACTTGACTTGTTAGCATCCAGCATGTTTCACAGCACATTTCTATTCAGTTTAAAAATAAAACAAACAAATCGCATACATGGGTGTTGATTTTTTTCTTGAAAGATATTCAAATTAAAAAAAAAAACTTGTAGACCTTATTTACAAAATCTTTTACCATGTCGAGTAGAAATTTTGAACATGGCGACTAGAAATATGAAAATGGCGACCAGAAATTTTTCTAGGTGGCCATTTTGCGACCTGATAGTAGATGTGACTTGGAGCACTGTTTTGAATATGAATTCTTTATCATGTTTATGGCAAAACCTTGTTATACTTTGGTGTTGACCCTGAACAACAGCAGAGCCAATGTGGCTCAGGTGAGCGATGTGGCCACTGGGCCTCTTGTTTATATTGTTATGTTTTTACATTCATCGGGATCTTGTTCCATGGTAGGGCATATGCATATCTAGAGGTAGTAGATGAAACGCAGTTCATTATTCTAATATTTCAAGCTCTTTAATCGCAATAGGAACATACTATTGAAAATATATATCAAATATGTTCATTAATCATGTGAGTTTTTTTCCCCTATAGGTGGTGACTGAAGTCTGGTCAGTCGGCAGGCAGCAGTACTCAATTTACCGCATTCCTACAATCCAACTGAAATTACGGGTATTCAGAATCGGCCTTTAAACAGTTGATGGTAAGTAGAATTACAAACAGGATTCAGAAGTCTGACTCTTTATAAGTAATTAAAATACAGATATTATTGTTATACATGTATATACAGGTTTTGTTTTATGTTGCATGTATTTTTTGGCAAAAATGGGGACCTAGACTTGATGCTTTTCAGCTCACCTGAGCCAAAGGCTCAAGTAAGCTTTTCTGATCAAATTTTGTTCGTTGTCTGTCGTCGTCGTAAACTTTTCACATTTTCGACTTCTTCTCAAGAAACGCTAGGCCAATTTCAACCAAACTTGCCACAAAGGCATCCTTAGGTGAAGGGCTTTCAAGTTTGTTCAATTGAAGGGCCATGTCCCTTTCCAAGGGAAGACAATCACAAAAATGCAAAAATAGGGTGGGGTCATTTAAAAATTTTCTTCTCAAGAACCACTGGTCCAGAAAAGCTGAGATTGACATGAAAGCTTCCTGACATAATGCAGATTCAAGTTTGTTCAAAGCATGGCCCCCCGGTGGTTGGATGGGGCCACAATAGGGGGTCAAAGTTTTACATACAAATATATAGGATAAATCTTTCAAAATCTTCCTCTCAAGAACCACTGAGCCAGAAAAGCTGAGATGTACTTCAAAGCTTCCTGATATACATGTAATACAGATTCAAGTTAGTTAAAATCAAGGCCCCCGGGGGTTGGATGGGGCTACAATAGGGAATCAAATTTTTAAATGCCAATATATAGAAAAATCTTTAAAAATCTTCTCAAGGACCACTGAGCCAAAAAAGCTGATATTTACCTGAAAGCTTTCTGATATATATTTCAGATTTCAGTTTGATCAAATCATAGCCGCAGGGGTAGGATGGGGTCACAAGGGGGATCAAAGTTTTGCATACAAATATATAGGGAAAATCTTTAAATGTGAGCCAAGGTGACTCAGGTGAGCGATGTGGCCCTTGGGCCTCTTGTTGAACTCATTTTTATGCTCTTGGACTAGTGACAGGTGTCAATGGTTGTTTTTTTTTTCAGAAGCCCGCCCTGGTAGATGGAATCTGCCGCTTGACCAGCAGCACTGTCCAGGTCAGTGGTTACCTATTGCTCTAAACAAGGGTGGTACGTGGAGACTCATTTTTCCTGATGGTCTTGACGTTCACTAGCTGGCAATATTTGTGACTCATATCAGCCTCATTTACATTCTGAAGTTTTAATTCATAATATATTGCTGGATATTTGTAGAGACAGTGGTTCAGATGCTGGATATATGACTTTTCCTCAGCCCATCATTACCTGCTGGAGTGCTGGTAGAGGCTGAACGCTTTAATAAATATAACTGTGATCTTGCTGAGATGTAGTAATCCATGGGAATTTTCCAAAGAAGATTCAAGAGAAGTATTCAATTATATAAGTTCAGACTGTAGAGAGCATGAAAGCAGATATTACAGTTATCTCCCTTAGACTAGATGAATTACAATACAGAACTTTCAAATCATCTAAGTTTAGAGTTATAATGCTATTTGAATTCTTTGAATTTGGCTACGGTTACTAGTTAAAGACATAACCACATGTATTGCCTCAGTTTACTTACAATTATAATATATACCTATAAGTATAAATTGTCCTTCTCTTAATTTTGTATACTCTGTGGAATTTATAAAAATTGCATGATCACTGTTCGTTATCTTCTCTTTATATTACCAGTATATTCTATGTACCTGACTCACCAGGAATGCATTGTTAGGTCACCTTAGTCACTCAGGTGATCGTTTGCTATTGATCTGCCCGTTCGTTATCGCCGTCTGTCAATTGTATATCGATTCGTTAAACACCCCTCTCAACAAAATTTCACTCATGGAGACATCATCAGTTCCGGCGAAGGGCTGCAAAATTTAGGTCTATGCTCGGCGCTTATGGCCTTTGAGCAGGGAAGGATTTTTATCTTGCCACAAAACATTCTTGGGAAAAGGGGATTCATGTTTGTTCAAATGAAGCAGCGTGTCAACTTGAAAGGGGAAATTATACAGTGAAACTTCTCCAAATCGGCCCCTCAGAAAACCACTCCTCTCTGAATATCGCCCAATTCTTAAAGTCTCTGTAGGAATCTTAACATATCCTTTCAAAGAAATTCATATAGTCCAAAGTGTGACTTTTCGAGATCTCCGCCATTTTTGACAAGGGACTTCTGGGATGATCCTCAGTTATAGGTTCAGATTTAGCTCGGATTATTCTGTGCTCTTTAGTCATTGGAGCTTGCAGCATGAGCCAGAGCACTGCACTCACTATTAATATGCAAGTAGCTGCATTTAATTCAAATTGAAGTTGAACACAAGGACCCCAGGGGTAGGGTGGGGGCACAATATGAAATCGGAGTTTTATATGGTAATATGCAGAAAATTTATTAAAACAAAGACTTTTCAAGAGGAGCAGGGCCACACTAAATCATATCCAAATGCAAATGTCCCCAAGTTGTGTGAAAACAAGGTTTTTTTATGACCCTGACTAAGGATGGGGTGGAATTGTTTTTGTCCTGTCTGTCTGAAATTTTAACCTTCCTCATAACTTTTGAATAATGAGCAGTGGGGCTCTCATATTTGCATTCTTTTTTATGACCATAAAGTTTTTCACCTTGTGACCTTGACATTAGAGTTTGATCTACTGACCGGTTTAGGTAGAACTTTCATATTTTGTATACATACATGTATAATGACCTGAATGTTTTACAGAATAGTCATATGGTATTGAGGCATTCCTGTGTTGTGTGAATTTAAGTTTGCTTTATGTCGTGAACTTCGGGGCTAGGTGGGGCAACAAAATAGAGTCAACATATTTCATAGGAATAATGATTTAAAATACCAAAAAATTTGAAAATCAAAACAGCTGACCAAGAGCAAGGTAACTCGGGTGAGTGATGTGGCCTAAGGGCCTCTTTGGGATTAAACTCTAAGGTTATAAAGTATGTTTTTAACAATTTATCTGAAATTATTTGTATGCGTTGATTTTGGGGTCCTGAAGGTCAAGGTCACTACTGGACTTCATAGAAAAGCTAGTATAAATTCATTAAGGAAGCATATGCCCTGCGTTGCAGAGTTCTTAGGCCACTGATAAAATGTGTTGTGTTTCCGCTAACCCGACTGACCCTAAATTATAGCCCCGACCCTAGATTTTTTTTTTGATATTTAAAACAAAAATCGTCATTTTCCCGGAAAAAATGTATTCCCGGTTCTTGGTTTTCGGTTTAGTTAGACATTGAGATGAAGTCATTAAAACGCTTTAATGATATACAAAATTGCATGGTTTTGTGTCAAGCGTTTAAACAACATTGATAATGTTTCTAACTAACAGCATGGATGATGGTTGACCCAGTGGCTAGTACCTCTATGCGTGCTCACGCAACGATGATTTAACAATTGAAGTTAACAGACGGTCGAGAGACTCTGCCAAGTGTCATGTTTTCATAGAAGACTTTCTTTTGTTAAAATTGCCAACTCCTATGTTGTTTTTAGACGGTGGCTATTTATAGCCATGCACTGTCTTATGCTATCATTTCAATGGGCATTAGACGGGGACCCTAGTTTTATATGGAGGTCATGATGCAGAGTGACAGACATGAATGTCCAGTCTGTCAAATTTGTATGCACATCCTTGGTTTCTGCTGCAGTTCTAACTGAAAACACTATGAAAACGGTCGCAAATAACGCAGTGAGCGCATCGGAGTTGTTGATGGCTGGTGAGAGCCGAGAGGAAAAAAAGATGTGCAGATTGTTTTTAAAATAAAAATTTATGTCCGGTAAAAAGTTTTAGCTGGAAGAAAGTTGGATCCCATTAGGATAAGTGGGATCTGCCCAGACT